>NC_079436.1:7273000-7288000 GCF_903798145.1 Danio aesculapii | reverse complement strand
AGGTTCCTCTGTGATATTCGACTTTTTCTTGTTAGCTCTAGTTGGACCATTTATTTTTAGGGTGGTCACCTACAGTAATGCCCAAAGTTACCTCCAGTTCTAAAAATGTTGCACTTGAGGCTTTTTGAACATTCTGCAACAGAATTGTGAATTAAAGAATATTTATGAAGATAACTCCAAAGAACAACCTTATTATAGTCACAATCACCAGCGATCTACTACCAGAGATCACTGGTAAACACACTTACTTTCACATGAACTACAAGTCCGCCATGTTATGGACTACAACACCCAGTTATACAACACACACACACCCGGTTCCAGTAATTGATGACTGGTTACACCCTCACAGCTAAAACTGCTCAAGGACTAATTCATGAACTAGAAGTATGGCTCAAACACTGTTGCTGAGTCTTGTTTTCTGTTATAGTGACAATACAACGCGTTTCCTTTGTCTGCCTTTGCTGTGTTTTTGATCCTTGCCTCGTTTATTTGTTTAATTCTGTTTGCTGCCTGCCTTGTGACCATCTGCCTGTTAATTTGACTACGACTCTGGACTTCCCTTATACATCTGTTTGCCCCTGCATTGATCACTGCTTGCCTGATTATTCTAATAAACCTGCGTGTGGATCCGCACCTGTGTTGTCAGTGTCACACCCTTGTTACAGAAGACTCAGCCATAACATGGATCCAGCAGGTATCAAGATCATGCGTCTGCGTCAGGAAGCACAGTCTATTGAGGAGTACGTGGAGGAATTCATTGAACTGGAACCCCTAACATCCATGTGTGAGTTGTGTTTGATAATTTTCTTTCATGGAGGACTTTCTGAGCCCCTTTATTCCACTATGCCTTTGCACGAACCCCACGGGACTTTAGAAAATTACATCGATCTTGCACTGCAACTGAGTGGGTCCCTCTTCATCTAAGGTGAGGTGGAGGAGACCCCTAAATATTTTTTTGGGGGGATGGCAATAGACAGCAAGACCTGCTGGCAACGGGGCTTGCTGCCCAACCCAGTAATACTATTATGCTGGCATCTCCTGTACTCCTGTCCCCTGTTCACCAGCCTAGACCCCAACCAGCTCACAAGATGGCCGCCTCCTGTCTGCCAGTTCACAAAATGGCCGCCTCCAGTCCTCAAGCTCACACAATGGTAAGTGCCAGTCTGCCACTAGCTCACAAGATGGCTTCCTGTTCCGAGTCTGTTTCTGTCGTTGTTCTTGTTCTTGAAATGCCATCACCTGAGACACCAGAATGGCCACCACCACCTGAGTTGCCAGAGCTGCTGCCACCACCAGAGCTGTTACTGCCAGAGCCTGCCACCTCCAGAGCTGCCAGATCCTCCACCGCCGGTGCTGCCAGAGCTGCCAGATCCTCCTCCACCAGCGCTACCAGAGCTGCTGTCATCAGAGCTGCCAGAGCTACCGTCACCAGAGCAGCCGGAGCCACTGCCATCAGAGCTGCTGCCGCCGCTGTCAGAGCCTCTACTGCCAGTGCTGCCAGAGCCACTGCTACCAGAGCTGCCGCCACTGCCTGAGCTTCCTGCATGTCCGCCACCGCCTGAGCTTCCTGAATGGCTGCCGCCGCCTGAGCTTCCTGAATGGCCACCGCCTGAGCTTCCTGAATGGCCGCCACCTGAGTTTCCCGAGTGACCACCACCGCCTTAGCATCCTGAATGGCTGCTGCATGAGTTTACTGAATGGCAGCCGCCTGATTTTCTTGAATGGTCGCCACCACCTGAGCTTCCTGAATGGATGCCGCCTGAGTCTCACGAATGGCTGCCAGAGCCGTGTGACCTCCCAGAGCCGCTAGAGCCATGTAACTTCTCAATGCTTCCTGAGCCAAAATCTCCTGACCCACTGGGGTTATATGAACTGCCAGTGCTCCTTGAACCAAAGCCTTCTGAACAACTGTAGTTGAATGAACTACCCGTGCTTCCTGAACCTAAGCCTCCTGACACACTGGGGTTGAATGAACTGCCAGTGCATCCTGAACCTAAGCCTCCTGACCCACTGGGGTTGAATGAACTGCCAGTGAATCCTGAACCTAAGCCTCCTGACCTACTGGGGTTGAATACACTGCCAGTGCCTCCAGATCCTAAGCCTCCTGACCCACTGGGGTTTAATGAACTGCCAGTACCTTCTGAACCAAGGCCTCCTGACCCACTGTGGGGGTATGACCCATCTATGCCTGCTGAACCCAAGCCTCCAGATATACCTCAGCAACACGCTCCAGGCCCACCGCAGCTCCACGCTCAAGGTCCACCGCAGCTCCACGTTCCAGGCCCACCGCAGCTCCACGCTCCTGGCTCTCTGCAGCTCCATGCTCCTGGCCCTCCACAGCTCCACGCTCCTGGCCCTCCGCAGCTCCACGCTCCTGGCCCTTCGCAGCTCCACGCTCCTGGCCCACTGCAGCTCCACGCACCAGGCCCTCCGCAGCTCCACGCACCAGGCCCTCCGCAGCTCCAGACCCTCTGCAGCTCCACGCTCCAGGTCCTTCAAAGCTCCATTCTCCAGGTACACCTCTGCTGCATGGTCCTGGCCCTCCAGCCCTCCCCCTGTTCCGCCTCCGCTTCACCTCTCGTCTGAACTGTGTTAGGAGCATCTGGAATCCGCTCATACCTGAGATCACTGGTAAACACACTTTCTTTCACATGAACTACAAATCCGCCATGTTATGGACTACAAAACACACACACACAACCGGTTCCAGATCATGACGGATACCCCCTTACAGCTAAAACTGCTCAAGGACTAATTCATGGACTATAAGTACGGCACAAACACAAACACTATTGCTGAATCTTGTTTTCTGTTATAGTGAAAATACAACGCGTTTCCTTTGTCTGCCTTTGCCGTGTTTTTGATTGTTTAATCCTGTTTGCTTTTCTCCCATTTAATTTGAGTACGACTCTGACTTTTATCCAATCTAAACTTTGTTTTATAAGCAGGTCTTTCTGGGAAAAAAGTAGACAATCCTAAAGTAAAGCATATTTTTCCTTTCTCTGCTTGACTAAATATATAATTTCACTTCAGAGTTGTGTATGTGTCATGTTGATTAGTCCCATGTTTAATTTGCAACAACTTATCATCTCATATTTCTTTCTATTGCTGCAAGCATCCAAGGCTGCCCTATTTAATGCCATGAGGTTATTGATTATTACACATGCATTCAGGCAATTATTAGCAGAGCTGGAGATAGTAGTGAAAAAAAAATCATGAATCAGTAAGAAGTGCTTAACCATTCTGGTCCCGACAGAAATCATCCTTGACCAGTCTTCTTTGAAAATGGTGTGCAGAATTTATTTGATTTCAAATGAAGCAAGCAGACTTTGTTGTGGGAGCTCAAAAGTATCAAATCATTACCATTCTGAAAATAGAGACAGACATCACATGGCATGTTGTTCTTGAAAACTGGTCTGAGCTTTATGTAATCAGATGATTAAGTGGTATGTTTACATTCTTTCATGTCATTCAATGCGACATAGTCTGAATGCCACTGCTGTCATTTATCAGCAAGCAAAACTTGTTTCATAGACATAATAAATACATCCTCATAAAGCTTGAAATCTCTACTTTTAAATGACTACTACATTTGAAAACAAAAGTTTTCTGGTTTTGTAATCGGTGTGAAATAAACGCGAGGTACCGTCTGTCCTGCCAAACACACCTCACGTGACAGCAGCTGCTACTCAAATGCCACAAACTTGAAAACAAAGAGTCGCTGTCATTTCAGGAGGAGATTTGCCATCAAAAACAGGTTGTGAATTACTTCAGAGGATGATAATGTGTAGAACGGCCATACATGTGGCTACTGTTGTGATCACTTTCCTTTAGCTCGGCAACCTGAAAATATGCAGATTTTCTTTGATTCGAACGTTTAGAAACAAAACTTATGAGACGGTTGTTGTTTAATTTTATTGCTAATTCCAAATATGTAATTGTAAGCTTGGCAAACGGTTTTGGAGAATTTTATGTCTCCCCATTCAGACAGAATGCCCGAGCACACTGCCTGAGAGGCATTTCAAAGATGGCTGACAAGAGAAATGAATTGCCTTAAAGAGACTTTTCTATGATGCAAAATCTACTTTTGGAAGCTGTTTGGGCAGAAATGTGTGTAGCTATAGTGTGTACACAGTCAAATTGCAGTGATATAAACTCAAGTCTCTTTTTTTATTTCCTTATGTTAAATTGTGTCCTGATCCAGGAAAATGAGTCACAGTGACCCAATCTTCAAAATTAAGATTTTGGTATTAATGGAAAGAAGAGACTCTACGCTTCAAAATGATTTCCTATTTACATTACAATTTCTAATTAAAAACCTGAGAAAATCACAACAAGTTTTGTCCATTTTTTTGCAGATATTTAGCTATTTTTGCATTTAAATGGATTAACTATTTATTTTATAGCTTAATTTGTACATTTATATATACACAAATGCTATTAAACCAGGGTGAAGCTCAATTTATTATTAGGTATTTATTTGAATAAACATTTTAAAAGGCACTTTTACAAAGATCTTCACATTATCTTAAAATATCTTAAATCAATAAAAGAGATAGTATCTAAAAAAAGTTTTAAGACGCAATATGACAGCACTGCGGTTTTACTTTCACCCACTGATATTTATTGACAAGTATTTCCATGTTTCAGTATTGACGCATATAATCATGTCCAAAAGACAGGATTTGCAAAGAAACTGGGTTTAAAAGATCTGCTCCAATTCTCTGTGATCCAACTGCACTTCAAGAAGCAGTAAGGGGTATTCTTTGTATTTTTATAGCATTTTGAACTATACTTTTTGAGCTACGAGTTTGTGGACATCAAATCAGGTTTGTTTTGTACAGTAACTTACCTATAATGAATCTCTATAAAGAAGCATATTTACCCATTTGGTGGGCTTCCTGTCACATTTGCCACAAGAAGATGAGCAAGAACAGCACAACATTTTATATGCATGCACTAGTGTGTTTCTTTGTGTGTGCGCACAGCAAACGTATTGGCATTTGTGTGGGGCTCATTCATATTACTGTGGTATTTGTGACTTTGGGTTTAGTTTTTTGTTGATCTCTGTCATTCTGCAGTGTTTATCCAGACATCCAACCCTGGTTATCCTTTTCTGAAACAGAGGGCCCTATCATACACCCGGCGCAATAAGGTGCAAGATGTGTTTGGCACGATTTGTTGCTATTTTCAGACCAGCGCAACAGTAATTTTCATGATTTGCACCATGTTGTTTAAATGGCAAATCCATTTGCGCCACTTTGTGGACTCATGGGTGTGCTGGTCTATAAAGGAGGTGTGTTAAGCCCGTTTGTTGGCACGTTGCTATTTTGAGGAACTGAAATAGACCGCGCGATTGACCAACTAAAAGCTAGTCTAAAGTCCAGCACAGGTCGCGTTAGTTATGTGTCTATGCAGGTCCTAACACTTACACGTTCCTTAATACACACAGGATATAAATAAAAAATAAAGGATTAAAATGTTACAAAAATAATTATTTTTACATAAATATATAAACCACCTGCCTTCTTCACGTCGGGGGGCTTTTTTCAATTTATTCATGACAATTTGCATATGTATAATGTTATTATTATTAGCAGTATTATTTAATATATGCAGATTTATATTTGTTTAAATTAAAACAAGTTAAGATTTGTCCACCATGTCAGGTTTTGGAGATGTATGTGTCACCATATGGGGCATAAGAATAGGACGTGTGTTTGGATATAACAACATTATCATTGTTCTTTTATTAATATGCTGGAAATTAGAACTGAATTTAGAAATAGTTTTGAAACAAATCTTTGTGCTTCATGTACATACAAAATTAAATATTAGTAGACTAATGGATGTCTTCAGTGGAGTGAGTACAACACCGTTTTCTTATCCACAATAGTAAAGAGTAAAAGTAAAGTAAAGAGAAAGTAAAGAGGCCAAATGGAGGTGTTATGAAGCGGACAGGAGACAGAGGTAAGGAAACGTTAGGGTGTTTATTAAATGACAACAAGGAGCACATGAAGGATAGCCAGGAGGATCAGGAATGATGTTGGGGTCTTTTCCTCCGTGGCTGGGTAACAGGAATACACGAGGATGGACAGCACACACCAGATACAGCTGACAGAGGATGACACAGACTTGGAAGGACTGGAAGACAGGACGATTCGGGTGGACCAGGAAGACTAGGAGGAATACAAAGAGAACAGGTAAGTAAAGCGTTTGTTTTAGCTGAGGATGACTACGCTGAGTGGTCGCTCAGTTGTCCGCTTTCGTCGAGACGAGCCCGGACAATGAGCGACTGGAGTGCTGTGCTTTTATCTGGTGCTCGTGAATGTGATGCAGCTGTGTGCTCATTAGAAGTCAGGTGATGGTGATCTTCGTGAGTGGGGATCGTGAGAGCCTGACCAATCCGTGACAGTACCCCCCTCCCCAGGGCCCGCTCCTGAGGGCCGACACCTCCGACGCCGTGGTGGTCTCCCTCTGCCTCTAGGCGCTGGGAACTCAGGGTGGCTCTCATGAAACTCCACCATGAGACTAGGATCGAGAATATCAGCTCTGGGAACCCATGTCCTTTCTTCGGGGCCGTACCCTTCCCAGTCCACCAGGTACTCCAACTGGCCACCACGACGTCGGGAACGCAAGATCTCCTTCACTGCGTAGACGGCTCCTTCTTCTAGGAGCAGTGGAGGAGGGGGTTCCTCTTCGTGGTCAGGCTCTGTGGAGGGAAGAACAGGATCGTGATAGGGTTTCAGGAGTGATACGTGGAATGTAGGGTGAATACGGTAGTGAGAGGGTAATTGTAGTTTGTAGGTGACGGGGTTAACCTGTTCCACGATGGTGAAGGGACCAACAAATCGGGGACTTAACTTGCGAGAGGGCAGTCGCATGCGTATGTCCCGGGTGGATAGCCACACCTTTTGTCCGGGTGTGTATCTGGGTTCTTCAGACCTTCTTCTATCGGCGGTTACCTTGCTTCGACGGACTGCCCTCTGCAGATGTTGATGAGCCTCGTCCCAGACTCTCTCGCTCTCCCGGAACCAGTGATCCACTGCGGGGACATCAGATGGTTCGCCATCCCAGGGAAAGAGCGGTGGTTGGAAGCCCAGGACGCACTGGAATGGCGTGAGTCCGGTGGAGGGTTGCCGCAGTGAATTTTGGGCATATTCTGCCCAGCCCAAATACTGGCTCCAGGAGCTCTGGTGACCACTGCAGAAGGTCCTCAGGAACCGTCCCACCTCCTGAATCTTCCTCTCTGTCTGCCCGTTGGTTTGGGGATGATATCCAGAAGAGAGGCTGACGGCCACACCTAGGAGCTTGAAGAAGGCTTTCCATAGACGTGAGATGAACTGTGGACCTCTGTCCGACACAATATCTTCTGGAATACCAAATGACCTGAAGACTTGATTAAAGATATTGTCGGCTGTTTCAAAGGCTGTGGGAAGACCTTTCAGAGGGATTAGTTTGACAAACTTTGAGAATCTATCTACGATGACTAGAATACAGGTATTACCTTCTGACGAGGGGAGGTCAGTGATAAAGTCCACTCCTAGGTGTGACCAGGGACGGTTCGGAATCGGCAAGGGATGGAGCTTTCCAGCGGGTAGATGACGTGGGCTCTTGGATTGGGCACAGTCCTTACAGCCCTGAACATATTGCCTCACACTCCCTTGCCATGTTTGGCCACCAGAATCGTTGGGATACTAGCGAGAGAGTATTGTTGATCCCTGGATGTCCAGTGCCTAGCGAGGTATGTAAGGAGTGGATCAGATCTACCCGGTGTTCAGGTGGTATGAACTGCCGATGAGGAGGGCATCCCGGCGGAGCAGGGGCTTCCGGAGTGGCAACGACTGGAGGAGCGTTCCAGGTGATCGGACAAATGGAGATGTGTTCGGGAAGAATCTTCGTTGGGAGTTCTTCATGATCGTGATGCTCGTGTAAACGAGAGAGAGCGTCTGCTCTTAGATTCTTGGGTCCTGGACGATAGGAAATGGAGAAATCAAAACGTGAGAAGAAAAGTGACCATCTGGCTTGACGTGGACATAGTCTCTTGGCCTCTTTGATATATTGGAGGTTTTTGTGATCTGTGATCACCTGGAACGGATGTTTGGCTCCCTCCAACCAGTGACGCCACTCCTCCAAGGCTAGCTTGATTGCTAGAAGCTCCCTGTCTCCTATGCTGTAATTCTGCTCCGCCGGGCTCAACTTCCGAGAGAAAGTAGGCACAGGGATGCAGTCGGGGCGGTGTATCATGATGTTGGGATAATACTGCCCCGACGCCGGTGGTGGATGCGTCCACTTCCACCACGAAAGGAAGATTTGGGTCAGGATGAGTCAGGAGTGGGGCCCTTGTGAACTCCTTCTTAAGAAGGCGGAAGGCTGCGGCTGCTTCTTTGGTCCACTCCAGTCCTTTGGGTTTACCCTTGAGGAGATTAGTGAGAGGTGATGTAATCCTGCTGTAGTCCTTGATAAACCGTCTATAAAAGTTAGCAAACCCAGAAACCTCTGGAGCTCCTTAATGGAAGTGGGTTCTGACCAGGATAGAACAGCCTCAATTTTCTTCCCATCCATACGTATACCGGTTTGGTCAATGATGTATCCCAAGAAATGAATCGACTTCTGGTGGAATGAGCATTTCTCCGCTTTGAGGTAGAGGTGATGTTCTCTCAATGTGTGTAGGACCTCCGCAACGTGTTGGCGATGTTCGGCCTCACTCCGGGAGTAAATGAGGATGTCATCTATGTACACTATTACAAAGTGGTGAAGAAAACTCCCGGAGGACTTCATGAATGAAGTTTTGGAATACGGAGGGGGCGTTGACCAGACCGTAAGGCATGACCTCATATTCATAGTGGCCAGTAGGGGTCACGAATGCTGTCTTCCATTGGTCCCCCTCACGTATTCTTATCAGATTATACGCGCTGCGGAGGTCCAATTTAGTGAAGACTTTAGCTTCTCGGAGCTGTTCCAAAGCGGCTGGTACCAGAGGAAGGGGATATCGGTATTTTACTGTACCGTTATTTAGGACCCTGTAGTCGATGCATGGACGCAGCCCTCCGTCCTTCTTGCCACAAAGAAGAAGCTTGAGGCGGCTGGTGATTTTGAGTGACGTATGTACCCCTGACTCAGAGCCTCCCTTATGTAATCTTCCATTGCCCTGATTCTCTGGAAGCGAGAGCGGGTAGATCCTACCTCTTGGCAACTGGGCATCTGGAACTAGGTCGATCGCGCAGTCCCATGGCCGATGCGGCGGTAGCTGGGAAGCTCTCTTGGGGCAGAAGACATCATGAAAGGAGCTGTACTCCTTAGGAATGTGGATAGACTGCTTCTCAGGAGGACTCTCGACCGATGTTGTAAACAAAGAAATGGGGTTCCGACCTTGAAGAGGGAGATTTGGAAAACAGGTAGGTGTACATCCAGATCCCCATTTCTTTATCTCTCCTGTGCCCCAAGAGATGATGGGATCGTGCTTCACCAGCCACGGGCGCCCTAGAATGATGTCCATATTTGCACCCTCCAGAACCAGAAATTGAATCCTCTCTTGATGTAACAACCCCACTTGAAGAAGGATGTCTTCGCATTGTCGATGGATACGGGTCGAAGATCGAGTGCACTGGGTTATCGGTTGTATCTGGTATATATGCGAGGACGCCTCAGTACGTAGGTGGAGTTGACGACAGAGGGATTGGGAGATGAAGTTCCCTGCTGACCCGGAGTCGATGAGGGCTGTGACAAGGAGAGAAATAGAGGCAGTAGTTATTTGTACGGTGGTAGTAAGTGGTTTACATTGTTCAATATTCGTACTGAATACACTCACTGAAGTCCGAATGGGACGAAGGGGACACTCCATACGGGTGTGTCCACTGACACCGCAGTATAGACACAGACCCCGGGTCAGCCTCCTCTGTCGTTTCCGCTGATGTCAGTCTTCCAGACTCTATTATCATGGGTTCTGGTTCTGGAGAGGCTGTTGACTCAGGCGATTGGAGGAGTGCAGACGAGGGGGTGATGGTGTCCTGTTGATAGGAACGGAGAACGATCGGAACAGTCGGAGAGAATGTTGGATGAATTCTCTCCAGACCCATAGTATCATCTAATGTGGCCAGCTGGATTCGGAGAGTGGGTTCCAAGCCGAGCCGGTACGTGGTCAACAAACGATCTCTCATTCCATCCACTTGCAGCTGCTAGAGTGCGAAACCGGGGAGAGCATATTCCTGTGTAGATAGAGTACCTTGCTTTAGATGATACAGCTTGCTCTCCCGCGGCTACTTCCCCATCAGAACGTCCAAACACCTCTTTGAAATACTCCGTGAGGTAGTGAGATGGAATTCATGACCGGCCCGGCTTGGTTCCAGATCGTCTCAGCCCATTTAAGTGCAGGCCCAGAGAGTAGTGATACGATGTAGGCGATCTTTGACTTATCTGTGGGATATAGAGAAGGTTGCATTTCGAATATGAGGGAACATTTGTAACAGAAAACCATTGCACTCCCCCGCTCCGCCTGAGTAGGGCGCTGGTCGGGCCATGGGACTGGAAGGAAGGGCCGAAGAAGAAACTGTGGAGGCGGAAGTGCTCGGTGCTGGGTGGTGCGTTGGAAAGTGGAGCTGGTGGCTGTAGATCCGCTTTCAACTGGTCCACCAGCTCTTGAAAGTGATCGGGGGTGCCATGTTGTCGCGTTATTGGTCCGGGCTTCTGTTTGACGCGGACAGGAGACAGAGGTAAGGAAACGTTAGGGTGTTATTAAATGCAACAAGGAGCACATGAAGGATAGCCAGGAGGATCAGGAATGATGTTGGGGTCTTTCCTCCGTGGCTGCGGGTAACAGGAATACACGAGGATGGACAGCACAACTACCAGATACAGCAGGACAGAGGATGACACAGACTTGGAAGGACTGGAAGACAGGACGATTCGGGTGGACCAGGAAGACTAGGAGGAATACAAAGAGAACAGGTAAGTAAAGCGTTTGTTTTAGCTGAGGATGACTACGCTGAGTGGTCGCTCAGTTGTCCGCTTTCGTCGAGACGAGCCCGGACAATGAGCGACTGGAGTGCTGTGCTTTTATCTGGTGCTCGTGAATGTGATGCAGCTGTGTGCTCATTAGAAGTCAGGTGATGGTGATCTTCGTGAGTGGGGATCGTGAGAGCCTGACCAATCCGTGACAGGAGGAGGTTAGTTCTTTATCCTAGCGCAGCAGATGGTCTGTTGAACTGTTTTCTTGCTAGTGAAGCAACAGTTTTTCCACTCATAAAAAGTCTGCAATGTAAATAGCAAATGCGCCACGGCTCGACGCAACTAACTCTTAAAGGGAATGGGAGATGAGACTCTGATTGGTTTAATGCAGGTTATGCTCAATACACACCCATATCTCATTAAGAGAATAAGCACAACCCTGTTAGACCATGCGCCGCGGCACAAACAGTAATTTCCATCCTTAAAATGGCAAAAGTGGATTTGGACACACCCTTAATGATTTTGCGCCATGCGCTTTAGACTATGCGTGTAGATCATTAAAATAGAGCCCAAAATGTCTCAAGAGTGAGAGGAGAGAACTAGCTCAATTTCATTTAAAGGCAGAGCCACAAAACAGCTACAATTCCCTCTGACCCAAAAATTTACATTTTCAACAGGGTATAATAAATTATCTGAAGAGTGTAAATGAAGAGATGTTCTGTCCAGTACTGGTTTCCAAACATGGTAATAGATAAAGGAAAGCTTCTTTTAACTGTAGCCCTGGAGAGATCCCATTGCCAATATTTAGCAAATTTTGCAAGCTTTTCATTCCACCTCCCAGGACTCCTGCCAGATCTCTCGCCCAAAGTTCTACTTCCCTCAATTGAATTGAATAATCTCTCTTTACCTGCTCTTTTAACATCATCAAAAAGAGAAATCTATCATTACAAATTACAAAGAATAACACAAGGGCTCTATTTTAATGATCTAGGCACAAAGTGCATGGCGCAAAATCATTAAAGGCGTGTCTGAATCCACTTTTACTGTTTTTAGGACGAAAAAATACAATCTGCGCCTGGCGCATGGTCTAACAGGGTTGTGCTTATTCTCTTAATGAGTTATGGGTGTTTTTTGAGCATAACATGCATTAAACCAATCAGAGTCATCCATTTCCTTTAAGAGTCAGTTGTGTCGTGCCATGGCGCATTTGCTATTTACATTGCAGACTTTGTAAATGGAAAAAATGAACGCTTCACTAGCGAGAAAACAGTTAAACAGATTATCTGCAGCTTGAGGATAAAGAACTAGCCTCCTCCATCCAGCCTCTTTACTTTAAATTTACTTTACTTTTACTTAATTTCCAGCAAACTTATAAACGAACAATAATAACGAAGTGTGCTCAAAAAAAATGAGTTATAATCAAACACACTTTCTATTCTTATGCCGCATATGGTGATGCAAAAGTCTCCAATACCCAACAGGTGGACAAATCTTAACTTATTTTTATTAAAACAATTATAAATAGGCATATAATAAATAATACTGCTAATAATAATTACATTATACAAATGCAAATTGTCATGAACAAACTGAATAAAAGGCATGGAGACATGAAGACATACAGGCAGTGGTTTATGTATTTATGTAGAAAATAATAATTTTTGTAGCATTTTAATCCTTAATTTTTTTTGCCGCTGTCTATTTTAGTTCTTCAAAATAGCAACGTGCCAACAATTCGACTTAACACACCTCCTTTATAGACCATCACACCCACAAGTCCACAAAGTGGCGCAATTAGATTTAAATATTTCTATTTAAACAACATCGTGCAAAACATGAAAATTAGGGTTGCGCTAGTCTGAAAATAGTGACAAATCGCGGCAAACACGTTTTGGCCTTATTGCGCCAGGTGTATAATAAAGCCCGAAGACACTGTTAGGCATTTGAGGGCATTCTGTTCAGTGGCATTTTATCAATGTGTTACATCTGTTCTCCGGTACTTGCCGACTGTTTGTAAATTCAAGACTACATTTCCTAACGTAAAACTATGTACACTCAATTTCTGATTAATAATAGTCTCTGTATAGCCGAAGACTTCCTGTATATTAAAAGTTTTAAAATCGCTATTGAAAAAAAAACTCTAATTTAATCAACAGTGGACATTTTGATAGAGTTTCACAACATGAACATGACTGAAGTTGAATGATTATATTACCTGAGTCAAGTAAGGGTTTAACTTCTGACGAATGTGGGAAACTGATGAGCGCGGCACCGTCACTGACAGAGAGAGCAAGTGCGCACGAAAGCAGAGGGAGCGAGTGCGCGCGACACAGAGAGAGCGCGAGAGAGGTCTCAGTCATATCTCCGCAGTCTGCCGCCAATGGCTGATCTCGCTTCTCCGTGTTTGCTTTTGACACAAAAATATGCGTCCAAATTTAGGGGGGGCAGAGGGGGGGTGGGGTTGAGGGGGTCAGGCTTGTTGACACGCCCCACCTGTCCTATACCCCCCCCAACCCCCCAAAAATACATTTAGCTATAAATCATATAACTTTAGCTATATTTCCCATATTCTTTCTGTTATTGCTTATGATGACAGTGCACTTGTGTTTCGACTACTAAAGGAAACATACTGCTTTGTTGTTAACAATGGCAACGGTGTATAAGAGCACTAGAGGTTAAAAAGGGCTCTCAGCCAAGTTGTCTTCTTAGTGTTGTTTCTTCTTGAAGTCTTATCTGGGGACTTCAAAATTCTAAGTTCTAGCTTCAAAATGATGCGGCTGAATTTTGTCTTTGGTTTAAGGCCAAAGCAATGGAACATAACGTGCACAGCAGAAATTGCTTCGGGGCATCCCAGCATGACAGAAGATAGAAAAGATGTTTCATGACATAATTAAAGTATAGATCTGTACATTGAAACGCATTCTTTACGCTTAAAGCATTATGATTCATTCATCAAGCTCAATTTCTAGAAGTCATCCGATTCCCTAAACAGACAACACTTTAAACAGCACTTGCGCTTTTAAATAACTGTGTTCATTTCTATTCACCACAGTACGTTGTGACAACAAACCAGCCCACGTTTGGTCTTTTTCAGTTCACCCACTCTCACAATGCTGTAATTAGTTCGAAATGGAGCCAGGAAGTCCATTTAGAGCATATGGGAAATAATTGGTGGTGGTTATATTCCCTTGCGATCCTGTCTTTGATTATTCAGGAAGAAGATGAGTCCACTAAATGAAGTGCCAAGGAGCACAAGACTCAAATCACCAGGCTACTTCAGTATGGCACCTCTTATTCTTCTCCCTGACAGAAAAATCTATGACCGGTCACCACAAAACGATGTAATTTACGTCTTTTTCGGCCCAAGGAGCCAGATGCAGAGTCGCTATAATTGGCTTACTTTCTAACTGTCATATACTGAGGCTGTATAGGGAACATTGACTAGAGAGGGTTTGTCTGACTTAGAGATGCATTGTTTGCTAACTCTGAGTATTTGCTGCATGCGGATTTCACAATATGACATTCTAAAAATCAATCAGATTGTAATATATGTGTGTGTGTGTGTGTGTGCACGCTTGTTTACGTGTTTGACCTAGTTGTACCAAAAGCCCCTTTCACACATTCAGACCTTTACGGAAAATTACAGAATTTTTTATTTTTGCAAATACCAGTAAATTCGTTACGGAAATTTTCCGGAAAGAGAAGTTCCGGAAATAGCAGCCGCTGAGCCCCAGCAAACACACGTATTATGGGCCATCAACCATCAAAAAAAGCCCGACCCCTTCTGTGTTTTTAAATACAAGCGGAGCTGTTTAGAGCTCATTTCTGGTTAATGATGTTAGAATTTACCCATATTTTGAAATGGATTTGTGAATGGTCTTTTCCGGAAAAATTACAGCCTGTTCGAATGACACTTTTTTAAATTTACCGGTTAAGTCGTTTTGGTAATTTTACCAGTATCACTGTGTGAAAGGGGCTAAAGACTATAGAATACACAAGACATGTCACTTGTATTGTTTTGAATGGGGAAAGTGGAACAGTCAATATGGC